>NC_056732.1:1110688907-1110708907 GCF_019279795.1 Protopterus annectens
TAGTGAGTGCTGGTGGTTCCACTGAGCAGGAAAACAGCAGCAGTGGGCAGCATGACAGTGGCTGGCAATGTCTTGGTTCCTGTCCTATGTCTGAACTGAGTGTTTCCATGGCTGTTGCACAACAGATGTGGAAGGAAGTCATACACATACAGGCTGATGCCATTGTGGCCACACTGGAGCTGATCAGCATAGTGTGTAAACTGTAAAATGACAACAGAGAGGGTTTCACCTATGTTGGTAATATTTTGGAAGTGTGCCAGGAGGCCTATATCCTCCGGGGACTTCTTTGTTGCCACAGATTAGTGACATTGCTGTTCCCATGGCTGTCCTTTTTCTCCTTCAGGGGGAATCTCACTCAACAATGTCTAGGGCATGGTTGGAGTCCCATAGCCCCCACATTATCTATGCATACTACCAACATTGAGGGTGCTGAGGTGCACTATAGATGCACATGCATATGAGGTGTACATGCTAGATGTCCTCATGGCACAGCCCATTCTACCTATAGCTTCTGATCATGCCAGTGATATTCAACAGAGGGGCTTCCTCCATGGATGGAGATGTGCATAATGGTTACACATACTTACTTAGGACCCCTGGACCTGTTGCAGAGGAACATGCACAGTGCCATAACATATGGAAGGGCTGTGTCTATGCACACATATTCTGAGCAATCCCCCCATCTCTTTGCACCCACCATATACTGGAAACACCACCCACTCCCTCTACAATCTTCAACCTCACCACTCACACCAGTCCATGACACAAACTTTCACACACACGCTGCGCACACACACACACCCACACCCACACACACACACACACACACACACACACACACACACACACACACACACACACACACACACACACACACACACAAACCTCAGCTCCCATATACTGTCCATTGCCAGCACCTGTCACTATGTCCCTCCCTACCTGTGCATATGGTGACAACTGTGCCGTGCCCTCAAAGTTCTGTTACCAGGATAGCTTTTGTCTGATGCACAACATATGCAGTCCATGCACTAGATAACATAGCCTGGGAGTAGTATTACATCCATCACTGTTAATGTTTGTTATCTTATGCCTGCTCTGGCCCATAGCTGTGAATAAGACACTGCCCATTAGCCAGTGCCATGGCATCCAACTTCTGTTTCCACCTCACATGGTCATTTCTGCTGGCAGTCTCTCCACAAATGCTTTACTTTGTATTATTGACTCCAGCAAATCCTCTCCTATGATGGCAATTCCCTGCTGTACCTGTCTGTGCACCAACATGTTGTGTACCATTGTGCACATGGTGAATATCTTGCTGCATGTTTCCAGACTAGTGCACAACTGGACGTGTCTAAGCAGCAGAAGTGGGCCTTCTTCATGCTGAACACATATTACATGATGTTGCAGATCTGTGACAGTGTACAGTTGTTTGCATTCTGTGCCATGATCTGTGGGTTTCATATTGGTGTCATGAGACATGGCTCCAGGGCATATCTGGAAATCCCAGTACACAAATCACTGATATAAGTCACAGGTGTGCCAGATATGGGAATCATGGGTACTGCCTGGGGGGTTCAATGACATATTGTATATTATATTCTGTGCATTGCAGACCACCTAGTGAAATCCCATATGGCTGATATGCCATTGCCTCTATTTCCCCAGTGAGGCCTTGATGTGGGTATTGTAACTGTGTCCCCAATGAAGTTTTGATAGTGATGTGGGTGCAATCAATGGCACCATGTGCCTCAAGGACATGGCCTATGTTATGGAACACCTGCATGGTGTTGCTACTCTTCTCTGTGGTATGTGAAAAGCACAAATGCCCCCCCACATGTTGTAGCATGGCATCAAGAAACTGGTATAGTATCAGTGAGACAGATGTCTTATTCACCCACTGTGTCCCAAGTTGGTCACTGGAAGGACCCTGTAGCAAGAATTGTCAATGCTACACATACCTTGTTATCCCGAGAAATAGATATTCCATGCATTCCAGAAGACTACATGTGAGGATGACACATGCTTATCTACTTTTGTATGATATCTCTGTCCACACGATGGTGGTGTACTATTTCCATGTCATGGAGATGATGGAATGTTAGGAGTGTTCAGATCATTCAGCAAAGCAGAGGGTGACAATGTGCACCTTTGCATCTATTGACTGAGAGAAGGACCTCATGTGTGCATTTCTGCTAATCATGCTGCTACCCCTAACAGCACAGCATAGTCTCTGTCTCTGTTAATTAGGATTTTATGGCATTCAGCTACACTGGCAGTCAGGCTCATTGTGTAGTTTTACACATTTTTGTATTGTGCCTGCATGTTGTTTACTCTCATTTGCTTTTGTCATTCACCTCATTATCATAATGTTGCTCATTTCCATCTGATTATGCAATAATTTACATAACCTGCTGGCCTTGGTATTTCCATGGCCTTTGTGTGAGCATGCTAACAATGTCTTTGACTCACCCCCACACTAAGTGTTACTGCTTGTTGTGCAATATTGCCTTATGTATTGTGCTATTTGTTTCTGAATACCGGCCATGTTGTAGACCTTGTTTACAAAATGTGTGCATAATGCCTGTGGAGGCACACATTTGAAAGTGATGATGAAGAAAAAGCACACTCATTGCTTCCTCACCAAATTGAGACAGTTTTGAGGGAGGCTAAATATCTGAGGGTAGAAAAAAGTTGGAATTTAAAATAATCATAGCCTAAATATGAAACCTATTGAAGAAATTGAGGAGGCAGATTACATCTGTATGTTTCAAAATCAGTGACTGATCCCCCCTACACACTTACTTAACAGGACTATAAAAGGTCTTAGAAACCATGGCAAAGCTGTGGATCAAATGTACCGTTATGGACTGACGGTTCAAAAGTGACAGTTTTACAGTTCAAGATGTAAATGATTGCATCGAAGAAGGCCCAGCATTAAAATTGTTGTTGGAGTGCTGCAGTTAACTTCTAATTACAGAATAAATCTTTCAGGAGACCCCAGCCATAACTGCTGAAGCTAAAGGGCACCAGTGTTAGACTCAGGTTACTCCAAGGCTACTGACAATTAAATGTCATAATCATAAAAATAAATAATAAATATTAAGATGTCTTGGAAAGAAGAACATAAAATGGTAAGAAGACTTATTTGGTTAGCAGAGCTTGACAGAAATTCAATAATGCTGTATGTACTTTCTGTAGCTGCAAGTAATGTTTACAGTCTATGGTAACTGCTTTTATCAGTCACTTAATTACTATATTATCTTATAACAGATTGTCTTTGTAAAAATCTGATTAATTATATAATTAGATTGAACATCAAGTCAGGTACTAGATAAATAATTCATGAGCTAATCCCTTTAGTTTCAGATCAGTTTCAAAAAGCCCAATAATTGACTGCTTTGGCTCTTTTTATTGCCTTTTTAGGAGCAGTTTGTGCATCGAAAATGGGTAGACATATTCCTATGATAAGAATTATGCTGGGACAGTTATATGTAGATTACTTTACACTGTGCTACTGGCGTCAAAAGCAATGACTCTGAGGCAGCTGCAGGTTAAATTTTAATGGGAAGCAGTTATTTTATTGTAATTTTTATGACATAAAATTTAAAAAGATTGAAAATCTCACTTTTATATGAGACACGTTTTTTAAACCTGATGTTATAACAATGGTGTATATTTATACATTATAGCTTTTTATTTCTGTTATGCAAAAAAAATGACAAATAGAATTTTATTTCAAACTGAGTATTTTAGAAGCTTTGCATTTTCTCAATTTCTAATGGTCATTCTGACCTTAACTTGTCCATAGTTACAATGGTCATATATCTGTAATGCATTCATAGCATATTATATTTTCAGGGCAATGTATTTTGGAACCAAGGAAATGTGTTTAGGCTATCTGTGATGTCCACGAATGAGCACAGCTGAGCAGCAATTCATAGAGGCCATTTATGCAAATGCGCATTGACCTCGAATGAGACTATGCAAATGTTCTAATACTGAGTTGAAAATGAGGAATGATGTAACTCAGCATATGCTAATGAAGTATTTTCCAACACCATTGGGTATTCTTAGTGAAATTTTCGTTCTTGTTTGTGTTGTCCACACATACATTATATAAAGGGAAGTTTTGACAAATCTATTGGGGTTACAAGCCGCTATAATGTTGTCACTAGCTGCTAGTTCTGCTGTTTCCCAGGTGTGAGCTGCTTGTCTTAGTTGGGACCCAAGTGTGCTCACTGGTCAGGAAGGTGAAAATACAAAACAAAGGATAACTCATTATAACTTTCATAACCAGGAAATCCTTGACAGGTTCAGAGCGGACAGAAACATTATAAGGATCTTAGTGGGTAGTTTTTGACTGCTATATGAGCACTGGAAGAATGCGTGGACTTCCTGTCCTTGTGGACACTAAAACATGTATACCCCTCACTATACATGCCACAGTGCCTTCTAGAGATAGACCGGGGAACACATTGGGGATCTCATGGGCTTCTGGCTTGAGGATACTGCAGCAGTACATCTATTTCTTGGTGTACCTTCAAGGCCGAGACAGTAGTATGCATTCCTTTTATGGGGTAGCATGTTTCCCTGAGGTACTAGGTATGATTGATCACATTCATGTTGCAATTAGGGCCCTGTCTGGTCCACAGAGTGAGCACTACTGCAATAGGAAGGGCTGCCATTCAATCAGTTGGAGCTAGTGTGTGATGCATGGGAGTGCATCACCAACATCTTTGCCACGCATCCTGGCAGTGTCCATGATTCCCATATCTGGCACACTAGCTCACTGTACCACCTCTTCCTACATGGCAGGATGCACAGTGATCATCTTGTTAGTAAGTGGAAATGTATATACCGTATTTCCCCGAAAATAAGATTGGGTCATACTTTTTCCCCCTGCCGAAATACGCATTAGGGCTTATTATCAGGAATGCCTTATTTACTCCCTCCCCCCCATACAACAATCTACATTTATTCATGTACAAAAATTGACATTTATTCATGTACACAAATCAACATTTATTCATGTACAAAAATCGACATTTATTCATGTACACAAACTGACATTTATTTGGTACTTTTCCGTTATTGGGCAACAGTTCTAGGTAAAGCGTCAACAGTTGTGTGAGAATTCTACATAAACAGTGCAACAAACATTTCAACTTCAGAATATTTACACCTTGGCTTTCACAGTGCAATATTTCATGCTTGACAGAAAGTGCAGAACAATCTCAATAAATGTGTATTGGAGGAGGGGAATAAAACAGGTGAATAACTGCCACTTTTTGAGTGGTGATGCTTTCTTTATGCCTTACCCAAACCGTAAGAGAAGAATGATGGAAAGTCATAAAAATGAAGTCGGGGAACTAGTGGCCTTACTTTGCAATTACTCCTTGATAATGAAATGTTATCTTAATACAATAAAGTCAAAAAACTGACAAGAGCTTGCTGGCAACTGAAAGCAGAAGCAATCCATTCTGTTGCCCCGATAACGGAAAAGTTATTCAAATACAGTCATGTTATCTTCTTCTGGAGCATTGTCATAAGTCTCCAACCCCGGAATTTCAGCCTGAATTTCTTGTGACTCCATTTCCTGTAGAACCATTGGCCCCACTCTGTCATGCCTAGCAATAGAGCTCTCCTTAAATGAGCACTGCTTGTCCATGTAGCCTGCTTGTAGTGCATTGGCAACACAGCTGTCAGTGATTTTATCCCATGAATACTTCACCCAAGTTACGACCTCTTGCAGGCTAGGCTTCACAAAGCTTCCATGCTGATTTCTCTCCATTCTAATGTAGTCACTGAGTTCCATGCGCAAATGGTCCTTGAATGGCTTGTTTATTGCAATATCAAGAGTCTGGAGATAGGCAGTCATTCCTGCGGGAATCATTATTTGATCTATTCTTCTCTGTGCAAGGAATTTCTTCATGTCTTTAGCGCGGTGAGTGCTGGCTGAATCCCAGACTAGCAGACCTCTTTCGCCACCTCGCCAAATAAGTGGCAGCATTACATCGACCCACTTCCTTATAACTTCTTATGTGCACCAGGCTTTTTCGGTTTCAAGAATGTAAATGCCTGAAACACATTCAGTCTTATCTTTCTTGCCCTTATTAATGATTAGAGGTGGGGTTTTCTTTCCATCTAGATGAATTGCCAAAATACAGGTAACACGTGCACTTTCATAACCAGTGGAGGGAATGTAGATTGACGAGGCACCCCTCTGATCAATTGTTGTTTGAGATCCTTGGCCCATAAACACTACAGTTTCATCCATAGCAATCATGTTGGAGAGTTGGTATTTAGAAAAGTTGATTCCATCAACAAAGGACTTGAATGCAAGTGCACGTTTAATAACTTCAGTATCTTCCAGTTTGAACAGTGTTGTTGATCTTCTTAGAGACAGTTCATATCGCTGAAGGAAGCCATCCAGCCAATGTTTTGATGCTTTGAATTCTTCTGGGGATATTTCTAACTGTGGTGCCATTGCAAGGACAAATGCTTGAATATCACCTCTGTGCACAGTCAAAGCCTTTGCTCTCCTGTTAGCAATCCATTCACAACTGATGTCTTCCAGCTCAGGAAATAATGGTTGCCGACCTAATCCACACTTGCACTACTTAGAATTTCCCTCATCGGCCTGTTGACTGAGGTTATCGTACACTGCTCACCATTTTCGGACCATTCGGAGATCCAGCTTCTTCTCTTTGCAGAAAGATATCAGATTCTTTCCCCAGGAGTCCTCCATGACTCCTTTCTTGTACTCGATGGAATATTTCTTTCTTTTTGCACTGATCTTGTCTGGGGGAGCGGTTAATTGAAGACTAGGATAGGAGTGGCAACACAAAATGGCGATGGTTAAGAAGACACAACCACACCCATTTGTTATCAAGTGAGCAAGTTCTACGTACGTTGTCTGTACTTTGACCAATCAAAGTACACTTGCGTGTTTATGGGCCAAGGATCTCAACCGTCAAGTGTGAGTGAGGATTAGGGTTACAGTAAGAATTGTGGAAGACTCCCGAGGAAAGAATCTTATGACTTTCTGCAAAGAGAAGAAGTTGGGTGTCCGAATGGTCCGAAAATGGTGAGCAGAGCACGATAACCTCAGTCAACAGATGTCAATAATATTATTATTTTATAATTCAACCGTCATGTGTTGTTGACAGTCTTAACTGGGGCTTATTTTTGGGGTAGGACTTATATTATAACCACCCTGGAAAACCATGCTAGGTCTTATTCTCTGGTTAGGTCTAATTTATGGAGAAATACGGTATATATATATATATATATATATATATATATATATATATATATATATATACACATACATATATAGACATATATATATATATATATATATATATATATATATATATATATATATATATACACATATATATTATGTATATATACATATATATATATATATATATATATATATATATATATATATATATATATATATATATATAAATATATGTATGTATATATATATATATATATGTATGTATATATATATATTTTTTTTATATATTGTATTTAAGTAGTTATTCATGTTAAAATGCATTGCTGAATACTAAGCATTTTTTTTTTGTTGTCACCAACATTTTTCTGTCTCTCTCTCTCTCTCTTTTTTTTTTTTGTTGTTTTTTTAGGTGACACTGGATATCCAATGGAGTCATGACTCATGACACCAGTAAGAAATCCAAGTGGAGCTGCAGAGAGATGTATAATACATCCCAGTCTCAGACCCATATTGTCACTGAGAGGGTCTTCTGCTTCCTGAAGTGCTGTTTCAGGTGCTTGGATGAGTCAGGGGGTGCCCTTCAGTATGAACCAGCTTGTGCATGCAGAATGTTTACTGCCTGTTGCATTCTGCATAACATGATCAGCCACCAGTCTGGTGGTGAAGTGACTCATGCTGTCACTAGAGTTCCCACTTCCAGTCCCACTACGACTAATGATGACCAGCTCGAAGGAGTAGTAAGGGACCCCATGTGGCAGGGTTGTGCATGGCATATGACTGTGCAGGTTATGAGACAGTGTTTAGTCCAGAACTAGGGACCATAACATTCAGGTTAGTGTTTCCTTTCATCTACAAAACACATATGTATCAATGATCCATGTGGTGATATCTATGGGCTAAGCTGCGTGGTGCATGGTCTGGTGTCATTGTTCATTTGACATTGTCGCTCATCTTAAATTTTTTTTCTTCTACAAAAGTTACAAGTTATTGTTAGTTACAGTCATGTCTGATTGCTCACTAACTACTGTTCACTGATGTCAGACAGCATAATATAAATCATAATAGCATTTTTCACTGTTTTGCTGAATAGATTCTGTTCTAGTGCTTTACGTAAGTATGGATGCATTTCAGTTGAATGAAAATGTATTATACTGTTTTTTATATGATGCCACGTCTTGTCAAATATTGTATGCTGTGGTACTACATATCGGATTATTTTTATGTTGTCATACACAATAATTTGTGACTTCATAGACATAAAACTATGATCATTTGTACAGTAGTGAGGATGAAGTGGCAGCAGTATAAGTTTACATGGCAGGATACACATTTTAATCTGTAATTCTCTTATTATATTTCCCCTGAAACTTTTGGTGTATTAAATATTATAGGCAAATACCAACTGTAAAATGGTCATGCAAATAAGATTGAGTTTGTTCACCTTTCATTGATAGTTTATGTAGTAGGTTTACAGGGATGAAATGCATACATTTGCAAAGTTAGTCCCCCACACAATATAGTTCTTTTTTTTTGTTATCTTATTCCTATTCAAGTTAAACATTCATCTGTGTCTTTGTAGGTAAAAGTTTTACAGTTGTCAGACATGATTCACAATAGTTCAAGATCAGGTGAGTCATATACATCTCATCAAGATAGACTAGGTGATAGTGCAAGTGATTTTGAAGAGGGGCTACCATGAGAACTGGGGTCTATATTATATCCTCAAACGCTTAAAAAAGCGAACACTGATTGATCGAACTTATTTTCACGAAACTGCAAAATATCGAAGCAGCAGAAATTCAAATTTTTTCCTAGGGAAAGAATTTGGTTGTCCATTTCTGTTGCTTTGGTATTTTCAGTGTTATGGTGGAAAGTTACCAGTCGGATTCAGGTGTGTGTGCGATTGTGTGGATGTGAGTGTTAGGGTGATTTAGGTGAGTTAGGGTTAGGGCTCGGGTTAGGTGTGTGTGCGATTGAGTGAACATGAGGGTTAGGGCGGATTTAAGTGAGTTAGGGTTAGGGAGCGGGTGAGGTGAGTGTGCGATAGTGACGGACCTTAGGGTTAGGGTTTGGGTTAAGGTAAGTGGGTAGTTAGTGATGTGTGCATAGTATAGTGTAGGGTTAGGTATCAGATTTTAGGTGTATGTGTGTGGATTTCTGTTTGTTTGGTGTGCTTGTGTTGTGTGTATGTGTTTTGGATCTGATCTGACAGTTCGAGATTGTAAGCTTTCTCTTAAATTAGGTCAATCAATCAGCGTTCGCTTTTTTAAGCATTTGATGATATAATATAGACCCGAGAACTGTAAGGTGAGCTGGTCTGATGTCATAACCTGCTTAATGCAGGTGATCCTGCTGACACTGATCTGACAGTGCTGTATGGCCATGATCGTAACCTCACATGGGAGCTTCTGCTAGGTGTACATAAATTCTGATATGGCCTGTGTGAAGGCTGCCAGCCTAGCTAGATAGAATTTTGTAAATAATTCTATGTCATTTGTAAATATTAATGTAATCCACAGGCTGTTTACAAATGTAAGAAAACTGTTATATGTTCTGAGCTATAAAAAAATGTAACCACAGTGCACCCTGCTGAAAGAAAGCTGATAAGTAAAGCATTGTATGACTGTTTGATCTCAAGCTCAGAGACAAGATTTCTGGACTAAGGAATTCTTTCTATTGTCTTAGAAAAAGAGTTAATTAGTAGATTTTACATGTAAAATATATTTTATTGCTGTAGTTTCCTGCAGGTGCAGATTACAAACAGAAATGTAAATTTTAAGTTCTGTGAGCCTGGGAAACTAAATCAGAACTGTTAAGCATAATGTAATCTGAAATGATTCAGCAGTACTGTGTTATCAATTTAAGGACAGAAAGAAAGGAGAGCATTTTTGGATTTTGTCTGAACAACTCACCAGCACTCTGCCTTTGCTCTGTAAGTAGGATCTTAGATCTTAGTATTTCTCTTAGAGTTAGATAGAAATTTAGCTAGATTAGTCTAGCTGTTTTCTTTATTTATGTCAGACTATTCTACAGTATTATTTTAAAGAATTTTCCTGTGATTTCTGAATTCTGTAATGTCATTGTGTTGAAGTAGTAAGTATTGTCTTGTGTTTTTATTATTTATTATTAAATATTTCTAAACCTTTCAACTGTGGCTGTTTTGTGTAGAGATAATTTAATCTCTGAGAGTACATTGCATGTATTCGGTGATACTGTCCAAGTCACTCCAATAGCTTTAGCCCTGGGTCATACTTACTATTTGGATAACAGTAATATTGCACAGTAAAATTGGTCACCCTTTGGGAAGGGCCTTATAGTAGCTGATATTAGTGGTTGGTGGCAGTGATTTTTACCTTATAGTCTGGAGAGAAGGGGGCATAGCTGGTGAACCTGTGACAGCCTTACCCAGGAGTGTCTGTGTGTTGTATATAACTCATATCTCAAAGTGTGTGTGTGTCAGCTACTTGGGCAGGGACACGAAGCACTGGCTGGATAGAGAGGGTGCTGGAGGTTTTGGGTTGACCACTAGGCTGAGATCTGTACCCTATAGCTGTGCCAGTGGGGAGTCTTATTGGGGATCTGGAGAGAAAGGAAGAAACCATCCCCAGACTGACTGTGATCTCTGTGTGCTCTTAAGGGAAATTGTACTTTACTGTGTGTGTACTTGTTATCCTTCCCAATGTGCACGCCCTCACTGGTGCTAGTGGTGAGGATTGAGGCTCCTTGATTACTGGGCCAATGCATGGGCATCACAGCCTGCATGAAATGTATTGTGCTTGGGCACCTAGATTACCTACAGTACTTTCCTGAGAAACAATTGTATGATCATGTGATCTCCCCCATGTGTCTGGAAAGTACCCTGTCCTCTTCCTCTTGCAAGACTGACTCCAGCTTGACTCTGGTAAGACCTAACTGGCGGATGAATGGAGGTGGCCATGGATGCTTGGTGTGCCACCATACTATGCATCAGTGTGATCATGGCATTATCCCTGCCTCTGTCTAATTTTCACATTGTGCTGGAAATCCTCACTCATACCCTGGAAGACTCTGATCATGTCCAGCTGACTCTCTGTGGCAGTTTTCCAAGCCCTAACAAAGACACCACACATCTCCTGTTGGCCAGCCAATGCTTTGCATGTTTCCTGGAGAAGATGTAACAAATTCCTGCACCTTGCTCCCCTTTATGGAAACTGTTACCTGTGAATGCCTGCCATTATCCTGAAAGTGTTCCTCTGGGTTTAGAGATACTGCTGTTGAGCTGCATTGTTGTTCCTCCTGTATAAGGTTGAGTGTAACGTTATCATGTGCATGACTTTGTGATGAACTGTCACTTCCTGCAGAGTTACTAGCATGTTGGGGGCTGGTTTGAAATCTTGTCATTATATGTGGGGACTGCCTGCTACTTTCCTAAGGCTGCCTCATAAATGAAACAATGTTATCATCATCATCAGCAGCAGCAACACCCATTCTGTTACTATCATCCAGATTTATTGGTATAGGTGAATTGTTTGTTCCTAACACTGACCTTTGAAAAATATTTGAAAACATTACTAAAAATGAAATGGCATACACTGCTTTATACTGGGGTAGTGGGACACTTACTATGCACAGTGCCTTCATGCCATTCTTTGCTGATTTTTAAGGTTTTCCTATTAATAATGAATTGTCACATGTTTAATGTAATCATTCCTTGTCAGTCTTCAGTTCTATGTATAAATATATGTTACTGTTTTTACACCAACCTTCATGAGCAGACAAGTGTTGCTGGTGCAGACGATGGTAACAGGCAATGTCCACACCACCTCTGATTATTCCTGTGCCACCATCTTCTGTGTCATAGTCATTCCCATGGATGGATAGAAGGTGTTCCCCATCTGGTATTAATTGAATAATTGCCTCAGCACTGCACAGTGGTATGGGAAATTGCATTCTGCTTGGCCTTGCTCCTATCACATCCTACTATATCACTTGTCGTCTTTTTGCACTGTGTGATGTCGGTTTCTGCAACCCACTGCATTGATGTCAAGAAGTACTTCATTCCAGACCTTGGTCCTCTTGGTTTGTTTGGGCCCTCCTTTACCAAATTGAAGTTTCCCATATGTCTTAAGGGCTGCCATGGGGATGTGACTGATCATGACTGAAGTTATCCTTTCTTTGGTTTGATCCCTTATTTTCCATCATTATTGGATGTCAAAAAGGGTCACAGTCACACAGTGAAAAGTTTTTTTTTATGTAAGTTGGTTTTCAACTACAAAACACTGGCCAAGTATGCCTACCACCTTCATAAAAAATGTTAGCTAACAGAAACCACTTAATTATATATAGACATCTCAAATGTTACTTGCGGTGCAGTCAGGTCATTAAAGTAACCAGTTTTATGACAAAATGCATCTTTCCCCCACCCTCTACCATTGTCATGTATTCATACAGCTGCCATCTTTATTCATCACTGTCACTCAGAAATCTCCCAGTAAAGACACACGTATGTTGATATCCTTACCACCGCATTACTTTACAATTAAATGACTGCATTTCCACCATGTATGCACAGTCACTGTGATCACTAATCATTTCCACTGCTTCTGTACTGAAATCCAACTACTGAATGACATTAGTTATAGCAATCATTCACTGCCATCGTAATATGCACATCAGATATGTAAAAGCAATGTTTCTTAACTTTAAGTCACCAATTCCACTTACTTTTAAGTGCTTTTCTTAACTTTAAGTCACCATTTCCATTTACTTTTAAGTGCTTTTCTTAACTTTAAGTCACCAATTCCAGCTATTTTTAAGTGCTTTTAAAAAAATATCATATTTTTTAAAATATTTACGTACTTTAAGATGTCTGCAGTATCCTAAAATATTTGCCACCTACCTCAAATAATAGCATATTAATATGGGAATGTTCAACATTCCATATAAATTCAGGGCCATTTACATTGCAAACTGGGCGCCATAGTAGAAAACACATCTGACACAGATATCCTTCAGAAGGGTCTCACAGAAACGGTTAACTGGTGCCAGAGCCACGGCCTAAAGTTAAATGCCAAAAAATGCATAGTCATACCCTTCGGGAAAAACAAGGTTACCCCTAGCTACCAAATAGGTGGCAATCCACTGAGCACAGAAGAAGTTATCAGGGACCTGGGGACCCAGGTTGATAGTAGTCTGTCATTCGACACCCATGTAGCTAAAGTAGTTAGGAAGTCCTTCTACATTGCCCACCTTATCATGAAGGGATTCTCATCTAGATCAAGGGAGGTCATAGTCTCCCTTTACTCATCACTCATCAGACCAATGATTGAGTACAATGCCCCATTCGAATGTATCTGACCCGACACTTGCAGCAGCTGGAGAGGCCACAAAAGTTCCTCACCAAAAGGATAAAGGGTCTCAAAATCTGTCCTATGCTGCCCGACTGAAAGAACTCCAGCTCTATTCAGTCTGCTCAGAGGTGACCTTTGCCTAACATACAAGGCCATGTCAAACCCAGATTTGATGAATATGCTTCACCTCAAAAATCTAGATCCATCAGAGCCACAAGGGCGGGAGACTTAAACCTCGACACGGCTATTAATAGGACGTGCTGGAGAGATAGATTCATCACCCAAAGACTCCCTATGCTGTGGAACAAAATCCCGGTACATGTGAGGCAGAGCACTCTGGCCTTGTTCAAGAGAAATCTTGACCAATGGATGGGAGATCGCAGATATACCCCAGGAATTACCTCAGTGTCACTGCTCGACAGAGGCACAGCAAAATAATGGGTATAGTTCCCCATACTAAAGGGGTGGAAACAATGGGCTAGGCTTATAAATGCCCTCGGGCAGATAGCCTAGTATGAACCTATGAACCTATGAACCTATGAAAATGAAGCCTTTTTCATTTATGTCTATGAACTGTAGTAATATACAAATGTGTACCGTAATGTATGGGCATACCTCGGTCTTAGATGATCATTAATGTGGACCCAGACTGACATGAATGTACTGTGGACAGCACCACTGTTCACAGCACTCCTCAGCAGTCCTAAGCCTGGTGCATTAACAGGCGAGACTAACCTAAATCAAAATATAGTTAAAAACAAAACAAATTTGGGTAATCTGAATAACAGTTTGCATCGATATGAACTGTAATCCTTGCCCCTTTAACATCACCTGTCACACCTTAGCACTTCAAATAATTCATAAAGTCCTAAAAGCTGTATATAACACACATAGGTTCATAGGTGTTTAGTAGGCTAATGACCATAAGGGCCTTCTTAAGACTAGGTAAGCATCCCAAATCTCTGACAAGTTCTGATACCCTTGATAAGTGTAAGCATGAGCCTGGGAGATGAAGCATTTACAGGTTACCTGTGTCCATTAGAGACATAGGTGCCAAACTAGGGGATAATTTCTGGTTTCCCATCCAATTGTCCAAGTTGCACTCGAATTGGGTTAGGGAGGAACTCTGCTACACATGACTGGACAGCTTGTTCCATACATGCGGTAGTCTCTGGGATACATACCTATCTCTCCAGCAAATCCTATTTATATCCCAGGTAAGGTTTAAGTCTTTAGAACAGGTAATTCTGGTGCTGCTTGTTTTGTGGATATGCAGGAGGTCCATCAGAGTGGGGTCTGACAATGTCCCACTCTGATGGACCTCTTGCATATTCAGAAAACAAACAGCCCCTGAATTACCCATTCTAAAGACTTAAACCTTGCCTGTGATATGAATAGTAATCTCCCCCCCAAATAAAAAGTGCTACTGCACTGCATGACACATGTATAATTGGAATTCGGGTGTCTGGTGATGGACTACATTAGCAACCAGTTCAGAGGAACAGATCAACAGATGATGTAGCATTACAGGCAGATTCTGAGTAAGAACTTCAGCAAAGGTTACAGGAATGCAATGCAAAACTGAAGGCACATGGGATGAAATTAAGTACAGATAAGACAGTTGTAATGGTAGCAAATGATGGAGTTCAGAAGAAGATGGGAAGTGAGATAGAAGGGAAGATAGTGGAACAGGTTAAAAGCTTCAAGTATCTGGGAGGGGTGGTTGAGGAGAAGGGAAGTCTGGATAAGGAGGTCAAAGCTAGAATCAGAGGGACTACAGCCAACTGGCACAGAGTGTCAGGTGTAGCATATAACAGACGAATGCCATAGAAGCTGAAAAGTAAGGTGTAAAAAACAGTGGTGTGACCAGTACTACTATATGGTACAGACCCATGGGCAGTACAGGCAGAGCAGTAGAGAAGGCTAGAGGTGATGGGGATGAAATGCATGAGATGGGTGGTAGGATGCACACTGTGGGACAGATGAAATGACATCACAGCAGATGCCAAAGAGCTTCAATTGCAGAAAACATCAAAGAGAACAGATTAAGGTGGTTCAGACACATATGCAGAAAAGCAGAAGACAGTCTGGTGAAGAAGATTTGGAACAGACAGGAAGAAGGCAAGAGGAACCGAGGACATCCAGCAAAGAGGTGGAAGGATTGTGTGAGAAAAGTTTTGTGACAGCCAGGAGAGTGGCACTGAATACAGAGAAATGGCAAGAGTTGGCATGACACCCCAACCCCATGTAGAAAATGGTAAACAAGTGGTTGATGATGATGATTAAAGGACGAGAAGATATTGTTGTCACAAAGGTTTTGAAGCAGGGTGTTCCTGTGTAGCTAAGAAGTAGAAAGGTGCTCAGTCAGCTATCTTTGTCTTTCTTACAACAAACTGGCTTTTGTGGATGGTCTAAGTGGCCTGGTAGTTGTGTATATTGTCAGAAATGAGGAGAGAGAAAAACATTTATAGTCATATAAAATGTTAAATGTAAGATGAGATTGTAAGTAAATGAAATCCAGCAAAGTCTATTTAGAATATCCGATGAATGTATGGTATTTGTTGGCTATGCTACAAATGTTGCTATTTTGTAGTAGGCAGACTTTGGTGACAGAGGATTTTTATTAAGCTTGTCAAAGACTCTATAGCGTAACTTAGTCAATAGTAAAGCATTCACTGAGACTGTTCTTGATGCTGTAGTTACGAAGCATTTATACAGCATAACATTCTCAGCTTTTTGTGGATATTCAGAGCGGTATTGTTAATGTGGTCTGAGAATGTTGTTATCAATTGACATGCCTAGGTATTTATATTGTTTAACTGTTTGGATCATGGTGTTATTTATGATAATAGTTATTGAGGCCAAAAATCATAAGCTTTGTTTTTTTTTCTCATTAATTATCAGCTTAGAATATTTGATTTAAGTTATTTGTGTATTAATTGACTGCTGCATGCCTGTGGTGACATCTACTGGAGTTGGAGCACTGTAGATGATTGCAGAATCATCTGTATACTTTAGCAACATCAGGCCATTAGTATGGTTACAAATCTCATTAGTGAAGACAGAGAAATGTAATGGATCGAGTACATCACCTTGGAGTACACCATTTGTCTTGAATTGGTAGGAAAAAAGACGAAGTTCAACATGCTGTCTGATTTCTATTTGCTAGGTAGGTTTGAAATCCATGAATAAGAGTAGATGGACAACCTAGTGGGAATAGTCTTTAGGAGTAATGGATGCTTTACTACTACTTTAAATGCCTGGGAGAATTCTATGAAGAGAGCTGTAGTCAGGTATTCCAGGCCACATTATGAAGCCATGTCAATAGTTAAGTATGGTTTTAGTGCTAAGTTCTGACCAAAGCCTCTGCTGGGTATTGTTCATTTTGTCGTAGGATGTTACATAGTTCAATAACTGGGTGTGAACTACTCTCTTCAGGACTTTGGAGACAGGACTCAGTATAGAGGTTAGTCTGTATTATTTTTACTTTTTTGGTCGAATTCCTAAAGAGTTGCTCTCTTATTTTTACTTTTTTGGTCAGACTCCTAAAGAGTTGCTCTTTTTTAATTTCTCCAAGTCTTTTGGGTTTCTAATACCATGATGGGAATGGACTCCATTCCTAAGTCAAAGTATGATTATAGTTCATGAAATTAGTATTGTTTCAGTCCTTGATGTCAGCCAGTAGTGCTCTTTGCAGCATCCGCAATGTGCCCAGTAATGACTCTTTCTGCAGTTTGTATGGAGTTATATGTATTGGTAACCTATCTAAATACGATTGTAAATTCTTTTTTATAAGGCCCGTTGCTCCTACTACTATTGGTACTGTCTGGGTATCTTTCTTCCACATTGCTCTCGTTTCTGCCTGAAGATCCTGATATTTTATGACTTTATGTCTCTCTGTACGCAAGACACTGTAGTCACTGGGTGTGGCAATTTCAATGATCAATGCTAGTCTTGTCTTCTTTTCTTGGACCACTATGTCCAGTTTTCTAGCATCTACCTTTTGAACTGTTGGTAATGGGTGATCCCATGTGATGCAGACTTCTTCATTTTCTACGATATTTTGTGGCTCATGTTTCCAGTGATTTTCAGCCACTTCAATACCATAATATTTGCACAATCCCCAGTGCAACAATCTTGCCACATTATTATGCCTTTCAGTATACAGTCCTTCTGCCATTAGTATGTCACAGCCAGCAATGAGGTGTGTAACTGTTTCCAATTCGGTTTTACAAAACCTACATTTGCCTGTTTCTTCCACATGCTCAATGGACTTTATAAACCAAGTTGTATGCAGCCCACTATCTTGGGCCACCAATATGAACCTTTCATCTCTTGATTTGAATTTGCCTCTCCTTAACCATTTCTGTGTTCATTCCTAATCAACATGAGGTTGCTCCAGAAGTTTTCTATACTTGCAACGGTATTTATGCTTTTTCCACATTTCTTGCCTTCTCATCTGATCCATCACCTTATAGTCTTTAATTTTTTTGGCACATTCAGTTGCTGCCTGATTTTTATCTACTTCTGGTTTCATTTCCATTCCAGCCTGACGCCGATAAGTTTCTGCTAGCTTAAGCAAAGAAGTCATCTTAGATTTATTCTCCTCATGTTTCAAAACTTTCACTACGTTTGGGTCTTGTGAGGTCAGCAGATATGTGTGGAGTCCCATGATTGCAGATCTATACATATAATCAATTTCAAGGAGGCCCATCCCTCCTTCAGAACAGGGAATATATAATCTTGGTATATACTGATTTTTATAAATCATTTGGTGAGCATGAAGCATCCTTCTTGTTTTAATATCTAATCTATCCAACACGTTTTGGGGTCAGTCAGTCACTCCAAAACTGTAAGTTAGGACAGGAAGAGCAAATTGGTTTATACCTTGGATTTTGTTCCTAGATGTCAGTGCTGTTTTCCAGATTAATTTAAGTCTTCTGAAGTATTCCTTACTAAGTTTTATTTGCATTTCTTCATGTTTTATTGCTGATCCTTCATCAATTCCCAAGTATTTATATACTCCCTCTTGCTCAAGTTCTTTTATATCACATTCTTGTCCCAAACTATTTTCCTGGTGTTGCAGTTTTCTTGCTTTAAAGGTTGCTTTTGCACATTTATCAAGACCAAACGACATTCTTATATCATCTGAAAAAGTTTTGACAACTTGCAGTTGTGCTTTCAGTTCCTCATCTGATGAGCTATAAGGTTTTAAATCATTGATGAAGAGAAGATGAGTAGTCTTTACACTTTGTTGTTTTCTAGGAGCCAGATTATAGCCATGGCCTAAGGTTTGAATAAACAGCTTAATGGATTAAGGGCAAGGCAGAATAGTAATGGTGACAGAGAGTCACCCTGGTATATGCCCCTTTGAATTTTTATCCCCGGGATAACAATTTGTCCTTTATCATGGCTTAATTGCAAAATGGTCTGCCACTGTTTCATGGTCACTGTAATGTAGTTGATCAGTGTAGGGTGTATCTTATATATTTTTAAGTACTCTTTTATCCATGAATGAGGGATACTATCAAATGCTTTTTTGTAGTCAGTTCATGCCATACTTAGATTCTTCCTCTTTTTACAGTACTTCACTATGACTTTATTTAACAACAAATGATCCTTTGTTCCATATGACTTTCTTTTATTGCCCTTTTGTTGTACTGCCATAACTGAGTTTTTTTAAATGACTATAAACTCTGTTGGCATCAGTTCCCATGTACAGTTTACTCTCAGTGTAAGTGACTTACTATCTATAAACAGGCTTACACTGGGGGCCAGATTCCAAAAGACCTGCTTTCAGTCTAAATGGTCACTTACACTGTGAGCAAGTCTTTTGAAACTGGGCAAATTGTTTGTCATCTTCTTTAAATAGAGGGATAATATTTGCTTCTTTGTATAAAGAAAGGAAATATACTTCTTGTAAACTTTTATTAATAAGTATCATTAAGGAGCAGTGGTGGCTCCAGGTTCCTTTTCTTGTCAGGGCACAATAGGGCACAGTCGGTAGCTAGTGGGGCACATTGGACATGTGGGGAAAAATACTAAAAGACCATTTCTCTTCTAAAACATGATCAAGGATTATAACCTGGATGAAGTGTTGATATGCTACAGTATAACAAGTCAAGGGTGTAAGCTACCAGTACATCAATGGTGGGAAAATATCATGCACAAAGACATTTTTGCCTCTTTAGAGAGAGAGAGAGAGAGAGAGAGAGAGAGAAAATATAAATATATATATATATATATATATATATATATATATATATATATATATATATATATATACATGTATAGGATCATAGGCGGTTACTAGGCGATTGGCCTTGAGGCCCTTATAGGCCTAGCCAAGAGTTTAGCCCATGTTTAGACAAGTCAGTACCCAAAGCCTTTATCCAGCATGGACACGGGTGGAATCCCAGAGG